>NW_024105087.1:1787500-1792500 GCF_003945595.2 Pipra filicauda | reverse complement strand
ATTATGAGAATGTTTGACTGACTCCTGTTTTCCCCAACCATAACAAATTTTACCAGAATATGGGTAGTGTTCAGCAACCTTCTGTATCAAAAATACATGAGATTATACACACATAGGGTAAGAAAGTATTTCATATTATATAACCCCAAATGGTATTTTGAAAAAAGAGTCATGTACTAAGTCATGTACTGAAAAACTCAATGACAGATTTTGCATTTAATCTTGGCAAAAATTTCATTACTAATTACAGCACACTGATCTATGCCATAATGAATTCAACATCAATCTAGAATGTAAGACAGGAATATAAAAACTGATATTTCACCCAAAAACCTGGTAACATCATTAAGTATTTATCATGCATATTCACATTTTACCCATTTTACTGCTTTCTGAAACAATTGTACAATTTATGTCTTTATATTAAAAATAAATCCAAAGAGAAACATGGATAAACCAGCATGTTGCTGTGCATTCATAAGAATCTAATAACAATACCAAAATCAGACTTATGTTAGAGATATTTCATAAGAGACAAGCTACAGGTGACAATGCATCCTCCTAACTAATTTATATTAATGAAAATGACAATGGGAAAGCATAAAAAATTCATTTTATTATGACAATAGTAAAGAATGTATTGGTTTCAATTTTATGCTGTGTCTTTTTTCAGGAACTATAATTTGGAATTTAGAGGAATAGTAACTGGAGTCCACATTTCTAAGTTGCAAATGGGAAGTATGAGGGAAGAACAAAGAAGGAAAAGATGGAAAAGCTAACTAGGTACAATCTGCATAGCTGTTGTTCACTAGCAAGGTGTACTGCAAGAACTAGAAAAATACTGAACACTTACAAAGAACAGTAAAGATACCTGCTACTCTGAAAAAACCCCAACACTTGAGAGTAGAGGCAAAGCCTGCCTTCTGTCCATATCTTTATGATTCCTTTAGCACCTAAAGCTACTGGTGAGGGGAACCCACAGAAACCCCAGGAGGGAACACCTGAGGCAGAAGCTGATGTAAATGAAGCAGCACTGAAATGTGTCTATCACACAGAAGATGTGCTGTTGTTCCATCAGGAGGGATTAAACTGGGACATCAGTCACAAATGTTTGTGTACTTCCAAACAAAGACTTTGACTGCTTTGTTTTGCCTAGGATTTCACAGTAAAATAGACAGCCAGTGTTAATTTTATGCTTTACAGTAACATCTTTTCAGCAGTGCAGGTAGAGCAGTAGAAAAGCACATCAACAGCAAAAGAAACCCCTGTTTTCTCCTAACGTGCTAGCTACAAGCAGGTTCTCCTCCTTTCCTCACTCCTGTCCATTTTGGTCCACAGGAGGTGAAAACAAACAAACACACTATACCCTTCTTGCTTTATGTATGTCCAGGTAGTTGGAAAAAAGTCAAAGCTGGCTTCAAAATACAAACCAAGAAGTGTTGTCTGTACATGATGCAGAGTCCCCACCTCTCCAATCGACCAGTAATCCTGAAAAAAAAGTCCCTAAAGAGCTATCCAGGCTTAGCAAGGCTAGAAAAGTAAGGGACAAACCAAAAAAAGTAGGCTTATTTTTAACCATAACTGTCATCATAGGTGGATTAAAGACTTGAATTGTAACAGCAAAAAGGCCATGTAACTTTAAAATAAATGTAATCGGTTAAATAGATAAACATCACAAAGACAACCTCAAGTGAAGCCATGTTCACATAGTAGGAAATGTGTGTGAGCATGAAACCATTTATATGTCTGTAACACAGCAAACAGAAAGGCAGACATCAGCAAACACACTGCTAAGAACAGAAAGAATATTCTGAAAATCACCTCCTTTGGTTAAGATGAGGGTATTAATTGAATTCTAGCATGTATTACTTTTCTATACAACAGGAAAACAGACTGCTACGTAGCAAAGGATGTGAAAAACTAACTCAGCTTCCCTTCTGTTCCCTTTAAACTTCTCCAATGCTCCACTAAAAAGATACTGTCTAAATTTAAACTTTAGCTAGGATAAATCAAAATTTTGCTAAGCAGTCTTTACTAGCTATATAATAAACCCCACAAATTTTAGTACAGCAAAAGATTCTAGTCCTGTACTTGAACCAGAACATCTGACCTGCACTGACAGAACTCAAGTGCCTCCCCTCGCCCCAGATGCCTCAACTCCTTGGGGAAAAGGGATGCTAAAATACTACCACATAAAATTTCTCTGTTTCCACTCTATGTTTTGAACTTATTCTGTTAGAATATCAGGGCAAAAGATATGAGAGCAATGGAGATTCTGGCTAGTGTGTTAGAACCAGAGTACTTCTTTCCACAGAATAAATTAGGTGATACAGATACGCTATTATCTAACACTATATTACTAATCTGAATGACAAATTTTAGCATTCATACAGCAAAAATCAAAATGAGTTTATAATTCAGGCATACCCTGAGACTAAAAAAACAACAGCTGTAGGTGTGTGTTTAACGTTTTCATGTTTTCTAGCTTTTACAGTTACACTCCTGATTTTTGTAATTCACTGTGCTGACCAACTTCTCATTCTTTTATGCTGATTCTGGACTAAGGATTTCACGACATTATAAACTGTTAAATAATACTAAGAAAAAAATCAGCTGCTGATAACACACTATATTTATTTTTAAACATCAGCTGAACCTCCTGGAAGGATCAGACATCAGAAAATATTTTTTAAGTTTTTTCCTCCTCTTAGTAAAGATTAATTTCACCAAATACAAACAACAGAATTCTGTACTACTTAATGTGAAGTTTCCTGCCATTCCTTGCTTCCTCATAATTGGCTGCAATAATAAAATCTGAAAGTTAGGTTTGCAGCACCCTAACGGCCGCTAGTTAGTTCAGAAGCAGGAATTACAAGAATCTCCATTACTATAACATTCACTTATTCAGCAATTTCAAAAACCCCACATATATATATAATAATTAGAGAACATTAGGAACTCTCACATATATAATGTTGAAGCAGGAAATTACCAGGCACATGCAGTAGGCGAATAAAAGAAATGTAAAAAAATTAAAATATCAGATTCTTTTTATTTCTTCACTCCAGTAACTACAGAATTTTTTCTAACATCTCATATGGAAATTATCTGTGTCAGATTACAGCCCTAAAAAGATTTTTGTCATGCAATTGCTGAAAATATTTTTATATGTGTCTGTGTTATATTTTAACAGAACCCCAAGAACTTCAACATTAGTAACATTTGAAAGGTCACACAGCCAAGTACCACAGCATATGAAAAACTTTACCAACTCTACTATACATTCAGCTATTCATACATATGCCATGTTACTGTTATTCTTGTTAATCTCAGCAACGTTTAGCCTTTGAAAAGTAAATGTTATCGTAAAATGACTTCGTAATGATTCCTCTCACTTCTGTTTCCCACAACACTTCAGTTTTCTTTCAGATTAGAACCTCTTTGCAGTACTGGACTTGCCTACAATACACAGTACTACAGAATGAAGCATCAAAGAAAACATTAACAAAATAGAATTTTTTCAAAATTTAGATTCAGAAATATTTTTTCATTATTGTAATCTGTCATTCTTTCCTAGGTCCACTTATTTCTAAGTAAATCTTTAACTACCTAAAGCAGAAGTAAAAAATAACATAGAATGATTTCTAAGTAATCATTCTAAAGCATTAAACAGCAACATAAACTCCAGAAACAGTAAAATTTAACACCTGCTTTTACTCTGTCTAGAGATTTTGACTGTTTATTCTCTGAAAACTTTCTCCTCACTAGGTTGTTGAGACACTACCTCTTTGAGCCTTATCACTCTACCCCACCCTTCATCCTTTCACTTAAGTCTATCATACTGACAAGGTGTACCAGTGAACTGGTGTGTAACATAAGCCCCAGCACGAATACAGAAATATCAAACTGTGATTTTGGTTACTGACCAGTCCAGCCTGCATGCCTTGCATGCTTCTGAGGATCTACATGAGTCAAGAGTATGAAAAAATGCAATTTTTGACCAACACTGGCAACAGCCTGGTCTGTTGATGCAGTTACACTGGCAAAAGTGACCTTCTGCAGAGGTGTTCTGATTTGTTTAGGGAGCTGCCTTAAGTTAAAGCAACAAAACTCCTAATTTCTGGTATAACCTAGAGAGAGATTCATGCAATAAAATTATCCCAAGCACCAAGCAGATGAAGGCACAGGGTTTCTGAAGAGACAGAACAATACAACCTGGCCTTACAATACAGAAAGCCCACATGAAACTTTTCTTGCTCTTCCTGATAAAAACCTATTGAATGACCATCTGCTTGAAATGTACAGAAAAGAAATACTGCAAAAATAATAAAAGATATTACTTTTGTTAAGCTGTTAAAGAAAAAAATAATTTAACTATCACCACGTTTTTCCCAGCACAAGTTTCATGTCCGCTACTTACACTTTAATAGTATACAGCATGCACACTGTTTTCAAAGATTTTGTGTAATTATATTGTACCTCTTATCTCTGTCTACACATAGAACGCAAAGCATCTGGTAAATTACCTATACCAGTTTGAGCAAATCAGCAAATTCATCTTTGCACTAGCAAGAGAAGGCTTTTTGACAGCATAACAGCAATATTAAGTATACTAAAGTTGGAGGAGGGAAGGCTTTGTTTTAATGTCATTTCTACAATGATAGCTAATAAAATGTAGAATATAATTCAGGGGAAAAAAAGGAAAAAAACATCCCTAGGCATGATCCATTTCATTTGAGTAGTATATTTTATTATATTTGTAGGGTGGGATAGGATCTCTCTCCCTCCTCTTTACATTTTGAGGATAAGTCATTATCTCTAAATTGACAAACCTTTTCCTGTTCAAGCATAGCTTTGTGTTCTCCTCACTCTGCAGTGGCTTCAAAGACCTCAATTTTGACGGTATTTCTCTCATTTATGACCCTACTTAAGCAATCACTTTAGCAGGTCTATACTAACTTGCAACTCTCCTCTCCTGCCACCTATTTTAATCTTTTTCC